>NC_138768.1:789603728-789611228 GCF_965119305.1 Pelophylax lessonae | reverse complement strand
GCCCTTGCAGAATGCATGCAGAAAAGCTGACATCTCTGCACCATGGTGTGAACGAGTCCTTAAATTATCTAATGGTTGGAGTCATAACTGAACACATGTGCAGCACCATGGCAATTGCAGATCAAACAGAGGCCAAGATGGCAGCCGCCTTGGCTGAAAAGTATAAGAGGGTTAAGATCCACTTTAAAGTGGAACTAAACCCACTGATTTAACAGTTTCAAGAAACATTTTACATTCCCGATATGTGACGGGAAAATAACTGTCTCAACCAAACTGTCAAACCATCAAATGGCTGGTGTCATTATTTAAATTATCTAATGGCTGGTGTCATAACGGATCACAAGTGCAGCATCATGGCTGTTGCTGATTAAACAGAGGCCAAGATAGACAGCTTCCTTGGCTGAAAATGATAGGAGTTTTCAACTTTTTTATCTTCCTGAATGCTATATTGGGTGCTGCAAAAATAGCTGGTATTCAGCAGTTATTCCCAATTGTTTATATATAAAATCAGTGCAGTATCGTATGCAATATGCATTAACATTTGCCTGTTTTGATACTGGGAAACTGCATAAAAACATTTAGATATTAGCTATCACTTCTAGGTTCCCAGTACAGATATTGTTCACACATTCCCATGCAGTAGGTTATTAGTGAAGAGCTCAGCTAAACCCACGTGTTCAGTTTGTCCTGCATTGGCAATGTAGGAGCCTATGGTTTACAAAACAGCACCATCACAGGCCAGAGTTAAAATAAACAGATATTACACACATAAAAATACCCGTCATCATAAACTTGAAAAAGTTGAACTTTGATGCAAGTCCAATTTTCTTGGCAATTTAAGTTTGAAAAGTTAAAATATAACCTTAACATTCTACAAAAGTAGAGCTAATGGAACTTCAGTCAAATCTCTTTCTAGTGATATATATTGTGGGGCTTAGAAGTCGTTGCAGTTTTTTTTTTAAAGGTTACTGTGCCATTGGGGAAAGAAATGCTTTGAATTGTTCCACTCACTTTCCGGAAATGAGGAATAATCCGCTTATTTTGGGCATTTGTGATGGAATGGACACATGAATGTCTCCTGGTCTTTGAAAACCCTACTATGCTATGCACTGGTTAGGTAGAGGGTTTTAGGTTCTTTTAGTGCTTTCTTACCCCAACCCGCAAGGTTATACTTAAACATGAAATGTTGATTCTAGGTTAAGAGTGAGTAGAGATTTTTATATTGGTTAATGGAAAGATTTACCCTCTCTGCCACAGTAGGCAATGTTCCCAGGTCAGAAAGTGAGGGGGGGGGGGATGCCTAATTTTTCAGCTGCCCTCAACAAAATTGTCCAATCAGGATACCTGGTCTGTTGACAGCTGTCAAAGAGAACTTCCCTCACTTTGGTTAGATCTCAGCTTACTGTGTTTTCCGGGAATAGGAAGTTCAGTTAAAAAACATAATGGAGTGCAGTAAATACTTACAGATACAAACGAGTGGCCACTACCCCCGCCTATAGCTGGTCTTTGCAGCAAGGAGCACTGGAAGAGCAGTGTATGTCAAACAAATACAGATTTCCAAGCTCAAAAACCTACCAACCAGCCAACGACCAACCAAACTGACCTGTCTAACAATACACAGCAGGAACAGGGGTTTAGTGATCCTTACTGCAAAGGCCATTTATAGTTGGGGTAGTGGCCACTTGCTTGTACTGGTAATATATTGGTCAGGCAACACACTGACACCTTTGCTCCCATAGTGCTATGTGCTGGGTGTTTAGTGTGCCCCTGCACCTTTAGGGGGCGGTAGGCTCCTTCCAGGCTACCCTGCCTTCTGCCTATCCAATAAAATGGATGTGCTTCCATTGTGGAGATCCCCAGAAGTTAGAGTTAGGAGCTACAGAAAGCAGGGTGCCTTGATGGGCCTCTGTAGCTTATGAATATATTTGCAAATGTTTGCAGACTGAACCCCTGTTTTTAACACATTGTATTTGTTTGAAACACTGACAGATGTTTTAAATTTTCTACACTATACAAAACTAGAAAATATTTAAAAAGGGAATGGTGTAAGTTTCATTTCCAAGGTAAGTTTCCCTCAAAACTCTACCATTTGGTCTATATGATCGTCCATTGTCTTCTCCTGAGGGTTTCAGTGTTGTGGTCATCATCAAAAGCACTTGATATTGGTATCCACAATAGGAATTATAGGTGGGTGTCATGTCTTGTACTTTAGCTTTGGGTGGAAGACAGCAGATTTAGACCCCGTTCACACTGGGGCGACCTGTCAGGCGACCTGGTCGCCTGACAAGTCGCCGTGGGTCGCCTGCCATAGAGCAGCACAGGACCCGTTCTAATAGGAGCGACACAAGTCGCTCAGACTTAGAAAAAGGGTCCGGAGCTTCTTTGGGGCGACCTGGAGCGACCTGCATTGACTTCAATGATATGAAGTCCGTGCCGGCCGCTTCGAGGTTGCCCTGGAAAGTCGGGTCGCCCCAGTGTGAACGGGGTCTTAAAGTGGTATTAAAGATTCGGCTTAAAAAAAAAACAAACAAAAAAAAAAAAACCAAACAAACAAACACACACGTCATATTTACTTGCTCTGTGCAATGGTTTTGCATTGAGCAGCCCGATCCTCTACCCCCATTGCGCCTAGCTCCTCCCCTTGATCAGCGCCCCCCAAAAGCAAGCCACTTGCTATGGGGGCAGTGGTGAATGCTCGCTCTCAAGCCCTGCTCTATGCATCCGTAATACACAGAGCTGTGGCTCAGCCCTGTCCCCACTTTTTCCTCATAGATTTACTGGCTGTGATTTGACAGCAGTGAGAGCCAATGGCTCCTGCTGCTGTCTCAGCCAGCGAGGAAAGGGTTTTCCGGGACAGCCGAGGCTCTTGTGCACATCGCTGAATGGAAAGGCAGCTCAGGTGAGTATTAAGGGAAGGCTGTGGTGGGAGCTGCACCCAGAAGGTTTTTTACCTTCATGCATAGAATGCATGAAGGTAAAAAACCTTCAGCTTTCACAATCACTTTAAGGCTGGGTTCACACTTATGCAATCACAGACATTGCATGTGATTTGCACTGCATTGCTATACAGATCCGATCACATGAGATGTCTGTGCTATGCAAATTCATGTCTGAAATCACATCACAGTTGCACTAAAATGGTGCCGGACCCTTTTTTTTGGTCTGCATTGGAATTGGATCGCATGGGTGTTCACATGGGTGCGATCTGATTCCTGCACCATTTGACAGTTCGCACTGTGAACTGATCTGGGGGTGTCATTAGCTTTAGATTGACACCCCCAGCGTTCGCAGATGTCAGTGTGAACCAGTGTGCAATTCAGGTGCGATGCGAGAAGCGGCACTGAATTGCAGGGTTTCCTGCATCGTACCAGTGTGAACTAGGACTAAGTGATGACCTGTGTGAAATATACACACAAAACCAAAAAAGGTTAATTCATTTCTTCTGCCAAAAATTTCCCAGCATGCATTATACACATTAAACTGGACTCAGAACCATGGAGTTTTTTTTTTCCTGCTACGGCAGGTTGGCAGTTTCAGTTCAGATTTTCACCATGATATGTTTTATCACAATATCAAATCATCTTTTGTACCAAAAGAATAACCCAATTATAGCATAATATAGTAAGCTTTATGGGTGGCACATAAATATTTTACACAGTGCCTTTAAACTCTGTAGCCACATAATGCTTCTTGAGCCAAACATACAACTCTGCCCTACTCCTACAACATCCTTTTGTAATCTTAAATTTCCTTTCATGTCTAGACAATCGATGCTGAAGAAGTGGTTCTGCAACTTTACTGGATTGAATGTCAAAATTGATTGAATAATGAGTGAGCTGCCAATCTATCATACCTTAAACAAGTTTTCTCCGGGGGGGGGGGGTACGAACATTATGCAATACCAGCATATGAGAACGATACAGTCTGTGCCAGAGATTGCTTTCATTGATACCCTTTAAACCTAGGAAATCCAAAACTAGGTGAGATTTTTCTTTAGAAGAAAATGGATTGTGAAATAAGGTGAGGGCGTAGAGAAAGAAAGTGTGGAGTAGGACAGGAGCTGATTTGCTTCTATATGACACAGAAAGGCAATACGTGTTTTGTCAGATTTTCTAGTATATGTTTTAGGAACATGTGCTATGCACCTTATGGCGCTTTTCCACTGCAACCGAACGGTTCGGCACGCTTTTGTGCTGTTCCACTTCTGGTACCGCATGGTATGGTGTAGGAACGGTTCGCTACGGTACGGTACGGTGGTATGGTGTAGGAACGGTTCGCTACGGTACGGTGGTATGGTGTAGGAACGGTTCGGTACGGTACGGTGGTATGGTGTAGGAACGGTTCGCTACGGTACGGTGGTATGGTGTAGGAACAGTTCGGTACAGTACGGCGGTGCTTTTCCACTGCATGGAACCGAACCGTACGGCTCTCAAAAACAGTACCACCTCGATTGTGGTTCCAAGAGGTACCATACCCGGTAACATATCCCACAATCCTTTGCATGCAGTCACTACTAGCCACTGATTGGTCAGAGAATTCCACCCACCCCGTTGTTATCCCACCCACTTAACTTTAGTACTACTTTAGTGGAAAAGCAAACCATACAGTACTGTACCGAACCGTTCCAACACCGTACCATGCGGTACCAGCAGTGGAAAAGCAAACCGGGCCAAGTAGGGCCGAGTAGAGCCGAGCCGGTACTTGCAGTGGAATTAGAGAGCCACAGCCATGGTACCCATCCTTGCTCTCCCCCTCCCCCACTTATTCTCCCTTCCTCACCCCAACCTTTTTATTTTAAAATGTATTTCTTTATATTTGGGAAAAGGCTAGGGTTCATACTGGGAAGAAAACCCCACATGGTATGGGAGAAGGCTGCGCACCCCAATGATACGGAAAAAAAAAAAAAGGAAACTGCTTTGGAACGCTGGTCGGTGAGGGATCGCTCTTTACACTCCTGGATTGTCTATAGATACCTCTCCTTTATTACATACAGAAATACTTTTTGAGTATCATTGGATGGATACCACCACCTGTATCTCAATATAAATAGGTGTCTCGCTCCTTCATGATGAGCTACAATTGTGACTCCTTGTAAGCCAGTGTGTCCCATCCACCCCCTTTGGGATCATGGGAGAACCCCCCCTTTTGGGAGGACTCTTTATTTATGGAAGTGCTCTTTGGCTAACAGTCATCCATCACATATAGGACATCACATACCCCCTGAGGAAGACCTTGCCGCATAGGTCAAAACGCGTTGGGGTCCATTATATTGGATGTGATGATTCTTTGATCACTGTCCATTGTTTTTTTTATCAGTTTGTAATATTTGATATGATCAACATATATCTGTAACCTAAGCTCATATTTTTATGCCTCTGATTTTCATGATAATTTTTTCAATAAAGGTGAATAATTTTACATACCCATGGTCTAATTTCTATTTGCAGAGACCAGAGATCTGTGAATGAAGAACCCCCCCACAGCTCTATTGTGTTCGGCTGGCAGGGAACCTTTGATCCATCTATGACCGATCCCTGTTGAACCAGCAGCGATTCGATCCATCTATGGCCGATCCCTGCTGAACCAGCCGCGATTCGATCCATTTATGACTGATCCCTGCTGAGCCAGCCAAGATTCGATCAATCTACGACAGATCCCTGCTGAACTAGCTGAGATTCGATCCATCTATGACCGATTCCTGCTGAGCCAGCCAAGATTCGATCCATCTATGGCCGATCCCTGCTGAACCAGCTGAGATTTGATCCATCTATGACCGATCCCTGCTGAAGTAGCTGAGATTTGATCCATCTATGACCGATCCCTGCTGAACTAGCTGAGATTTGATCCATCTATGACCGATCCCTGCTGAACTAGCTGAGATTTGATCCATCTATGGCCGATCCCTGCTGAGCCAGCCAAGATCCGGTCCATCTATGGCCGACCCCTGCTGAGCCAGCCGAGATTCGATCCCTCTATAGCTGATCCCTGCTGAACCAGCCAAGATTCGATCCATCTATGGCCAATCCCTGCTGAACCAGCCAAGATTCGATCCATCTATGGCCAATCCCTGCTGAACCAGCCAGGATTTGATCCCTCTATGGCTGATCCCTGCTAAACCAGCTGAGATTCGATCCATTTATGGCCGGCTTTAGAATGCGGGGGTTAGACAGAGTTAATTCTCCAACACTATAGACATTTTAATACCACCGTCTCCTTTTCTTGCTTTTCTCCTAGTCTCCATCTGGCATTATGTAGTGGTGTACAATTTAATACAAAATACCTTTTATTCTCTTGTAAGAAAATATTCATAGACTTTTTCCATGAAGGCCGCAATTCAGTATTAAAGGTCATGTCTGGCAGACTGAGTCTGATTGCAGCCTCACACTATTATCTGTGGCTTGTCAGTAACACAGAGAAGACACTTAGAGTAAAGCACCTTACAAAAGAAAATCAGTAATATTACAAAGAACACAAGCCGCCTATACAAGTTTTACAAAAGCCAGCATGTCAGAATATAAATATATGCTATAATATAAAAAACGGAGAACAAGAATCTCCCACACCGCGGAACTCAAGGTCATCCTTTACGGCTGAACTAATAAGCACTAAGAATTCCACAAAACATGTATCAGGCCAACAGATGACACCCAGCAAGTGCAAAATCTATACTAACATTACTTTCTCCATACACAATATAAGAATAGAATTTAATGCCAAGACCACAAAAACAAATATTTAAGTTTTCTGTAAATATTAGCGAGGAGAATTTCATAAAGGTGAACCCCAAGCAAATGGCTGAATAGATAAAATATATAAATGTTGTCTGCTTCACCTGCCAAAGGAACAACAATGCTGTGCACATCCCTGCCAGACAGAAGAGCCATCAAAGAAACATATCCAAGTATTAGGAGTTAAAGTGTTACCAAACCCACTAGAGTAAAATTAGTCTGTATATGCAGTACGGCATGCTTGTTATACTCACTGTGGAACCTAAGGGGTTAATCCTCTGCATTGTGTAAAAAGGCTGTTTGATCCTGTTTTCTCTGATCCTCCCCTTCTTTCTCTGTCCTCAATCCATCTGATAGTACAGTGTTCAGGGACAAGATGCACATGCTCAGTTTAGTGTGTATTGCTAGAGAGCTTTTTTATTTTCTTGGGAGAGTGCATGTGATCAGCCAATCAGCACTGTCCAGACAGAGGGTCAGGGATCCTGCAGCCTCATAGGACAGTCAAGAGAGAATGAAAACTCCTCCTACAAGCTTTATCCAGAAAGTCACAAGACTGCTATATACTTCTGAAGAGAGAAAGGTATTTAGCAGTTTATATTTACTAAAATAATTGCATTTCTATGTTCTGTGTAGTGTGTGGAAACAAATATAGTGAATTCAGGGTTCTGGGTTTAGTAACACTTTATGAGACACTACTCCAAGGAGCTTAATGGTTACAGCAAAGCTGCTCACATAGAACAAGGATCTCCATTGATGGGTACCAAAAGGAGTG